>NW_028270174.1:52894294-52896794 GCF_037043375.1 Chiloscyllium plagiosum
GTGTTTGTGTGTGTGTGAGTGAGCGAGTCCCAGGCTGTGTGTGTGAGTCAGCGATTGAGTCCCAGGCTGTGTGTGTGAGTGAGCGAATGAGTCCCAGGCTGTGTGTGTGTGTGTATGTCAGTCCCAGTCTATGTGTGTGTGTGTGGGTGCGTGAGTCAGTGAGTCAGTCCCAGGCTGTGTGTGTGTGTGTGTGTGTGTGTGCGTGAGTCAGTGAGTCAGTCCCAGGCTGTGAGTGTGTGTGAGCGAGTGAGTCCCAAGCTGTGTGTGTGTGTGTGTGAGTCAGTCCCAGGCTGTGTGTGTGTGTGTGTGTGTGTGAGGGAGTCAGTGAGTCAGTCCCAGGCTGTGTGTGTGTGAGTGCAGTGAATCCCAGTCTGTGAGTGTGTGTGTGTGTGAGAGTGAGCGAGTGAGTCTCCAGCTGTGTTTGTGTGTGTGTGTGTGTGTGTGTGTGAGTGAGCGAGTCCCAGGCTGTGTGTGTGAGTGAGCGATTGAGTCCCAGGCTGTGTGTGTGAGTGAGCGAATGAGTCCCAGGCTGTGTGTGTGTGTGTGGGTGCGTGAGTCAGTGAGTCAGTCCCAGGCTGTGTGTGTGAGTGAGCAAGGCAGTCCCAGGCTGTAGGGTTTGTGTGAAGAGTGAGTCCCAGGTTGTGAGTGTGTGTGAGCGAGTGAGTCCAAGACTTTGTTTGTGTGTGAGCAAGTGAGTCCCAGGCTGTATGTGTGTGAGCGAGTGAGTCCCAGGCTGAGTGTGTGTGTGTGCGAGTGAGTGCCAGGCTGTGTGTGTGAGCGAGTTGTCCAAGGTTGTGTGTGAGAGTGAGCGAATGAGTCCCAGCCTGTGTGTGTGTGTGCGACTGAGTCCCAGCCTGTGTGTGTGTGAGCGAGTGAGGCCCACGCTGTGTGTGTGTGTGAGTGTGTGTGTGTGTGTATGTGTGTGAGCAATAGAGTCCCAGGCTGTCTGTATGTGTGTGAGCGAGTGAGTCCCAGGTTGCGTGTGTGTGTGTGTGTGTGAGCGAGTGAGTCCCAGGCTCAGCGAGTCTGAATGAGCGAGTGAGTCCCAGGCTGTGTGTGTGTGTGTGTGATTGAGTCACTCCCAGGCTGTGTGTGTGTGAGTGAGTGATTCAGTCCCAGACTGTGCGTGTGAGAGTGCGTGAGTCAGTCCCCGGCTGTGTGTGTATGTGAGTGAGTGAGTCCCAGGCTGTGTGTGTGTGAAAGCGAGTGGGTCGCAGGCTATGTGAGTGTGTGAGCGAGTGAGTCCCAGGCTGTGTGTGTGTGTGTGTGTGTGTGTGTGTGTGTGCGCGAGTGAGTCCCAAGCTGTGTGTGTATGTGAGTGAGCGCCTGAGTCCCAGGCTGTGTGTATGTGTGTTTATGAGTGAGTGAGTCCCAGGCTGTGTGTGTGAGTTCGTACCAGGCAGTGTGAATCAGTGAATCATTCACAGGCAGTGTGTGTGTGAGTCAGTCCCAGGCTGTGTGAGTCAGTGAGTCATTCCCAGGCTGAGTGTGCGTGACTCATTATCAGGCTGTGAGAGTCAGAGAGTCTATCCCAGGCTGTGTGACTCGTGAGTCAGTCCAATGCTGTGTGTGTCTGTGTCTGTGTCTGTGTCTGTGTGTGTATGTCAGTGACTCAGTCCCAGTCTCTTTGTGTGTGTGTGTGTGTGTGTGTGTCAATAAGTCAGTCCCAGGCTGTGTATGTGTGTGAGCGAGTGAGTCCCTGGCTGTCTGTGTGTGTGTGAGTGTGTGTGAGCGAGTGAGTCCCAGCCTGTGTGTGTGTGTGTGTGTGTGTGTGACTCAGTCCCAGGCTGTGTGTGTGAGTGTGAGTGAGTCAGTCCCAGGCAGTGTGTGTGTGAGTGAGTGAGTGAGTCCCAGACTGTGTGTGCGTGTGAGCGAGTGAGTCATTCGCAGGCTGTGTGTGTGTGAGTCAGTCCCAGGCTGTGAGTCAGTGAGTCAGTGATAGACTGTGTGTGTGAGTCAGTCCCAGGTTGCGTGTGTCAGTGAGTGAGTCCCAGGCTGTGTGAGTCAGTGTGTGAGGCCCAAGCTGTGTGAGTAAGTGAGTCAGGCCCAGGCTGTGTGTGTGTGAGCTCGTTCCTGGCTGTGTGTGTGTGTGAGCGAGTGAGTCCCAGGCTGTGTGCGTGAGAGAGTCAGTCCCAGGCTGTGTGTATGTTTGAGCGAGTCATTCCCATTTTTTTGTGTGTGTGTGTGTGTGTGAGAGAGAGAGAGTGAATTCGATCCAGGCTATGTGAGTGAGTGGGTGAGTCAGTCCCAGGCTGTGTGCGTGTGTGTGAGCGAGTGAGTCCCAGGTTGTGTGAGTGTGTGTGTGTGTATGTGTATCATTCCCAGCCTTTGTGTGTGTGAGTCAATCCCAGGCTGTGTGAGTCAGTGAGTCAGGCCCAGGCTGTGTGAGTCAGTGAGTCAGGCCCAGGCTGTGTGAGTCAGTGAGTCAGGCCCAGGCTGTGTGTGTGTGAGTCAGAGAGTCAGTCCCAGGCTGTGTGTGTGTGAGTCAGTGAGTCAGTCC
>NW_028270174.1:52899294-52901794 GCF_037043375.1 Chiloscyllium plagiosum
CTAGTGAGTCCCAGGCTGTGTGTGTGTGTGTGTGAACGAGTGAGTCTCAGGCTGTGTGTGTGAGTCAGTCCCAGGCTGTATGTGTGTGTGATCGCGAGTGAGTCCCTGGCTGTGTGTGTGTGTGAGTGAGCGAGTGAGTCCCAGGCTGTGTTTGTTCGAGTGAATGAGCGAGTGAGTCCCAGACTGTGTGTGTGAGTGAGCGAGTTGGTGTCAAGCTGTGTGTGTGTGTGAGAGAGAGAGAGAGAGAGAGAGAGAGATTCAGTCCCAAGCTGTGTGTGTGTGTGAGGCAGTGAGTCCATCCCACAACATGGGTGTGTGTGTCAGTGAGTCATTCCCACGCTGTGTATATGTATGAGTCAGTGAGTCAGTCCCAGGCTGTGTGTGTGTGTGTGTGTGTGTGTGTGTGTGTGAGTCAGTCCCAGGCTGTGTTTGTGTGTGAGCAAGTCATCCCAGGCTGTGTGTGTGTGTGAGCGAGTGAGTCCCAGGCTGTGTGTGTGTGAGTGAGTCAGTCCCAGGCTGTGTTTGTGTGTGAGCAAGTCATCCCAGGCTGTGTGCGTGTGGGTCAGTGGGTCAGTCCCAGGCTGTGTGTGTGTTTGAGCGAGTGAGTGATGAGTCCCAGGCTGTGTGTGTGTTTGAGCGAGTGAGTGAGTGAGTCCCAGGCTGTGTGTGTGCGTGAGCTAGTTAGTCCCAGGCTGTGTGTGTGTGTGTGTGAACGAGTGAGTCCCAGGATGTGTGTTTGTGAATCAGTCCCAGACTGTGTGTGTGAGAGAGTCAGTCAGTCCCAGGCTGTGTGTGTGTGCGTGTGTGAGTCAATCCCAGGCTGTGTGTGTCTGTGATCTAGTGAGTCCCAGGCTGTGTGGGTGTGTGAACGAGTGAGTCCCTGGCTGTGTGTGTGTGAGTCAGTTCCAGGCTGTGTGTGTGGGTGAGCGAGTGACTCCCAGGCTGTGTGTGTGTGTGAGCGAGTGAGTCGCAGGCTATGTGTGTGTTAGTCAGTCCCAGACTGTGTGTGTGGGGGTCAGTGAGTCAGTCCCAGGCTGTGTGTTTGTGTGTGTGTGTGTGAGTGAGTCCCAGGCTGGTGTGTGTGAGTCAGTCCCAGGCTCTGTGTGTGTGTGGGTGTGTCAGTGAGTCAGTCCCAGGCTGTGTGTGTGTGTTTGTGAGTTAGTGAGTCATTCCCAGGCTGAGTGTGTGTGAGTGTCATTGAGTCAGTCCCAGGCTTTGTGTGTGCGTGAGCGAGTAACTCCCAGGCTGTGTGTGTGTATGAACGAGTGAGTCCCAGGCTGCGTGTGTGCATGAGCTAGTGAGTCCCAGGCTGTGTGTGTGTGATTCAGTCCCAGGATGTGTGTGTGTTTGAGCGAGCGAGTGAGTGAGTGAGTCCCAGGCTGTGTGTGCTTGAGCGAGTGAGTCCCAGACTGCGTGTGTGCGTGAGCTAGTGAGTCCCAGGCTGTGTGTGTGTGTGTGAACGAGTGAGTCCCAGGATGTGTGTTTGTGAGTCAGTCCCAGGCTGTATGTGTGTGTGCGTGTGTGTGTGAGTGAGTCCCAGGCTATGTGTGTGTGAGTCAGTCCCAGGTTGTGTGTGTCTGTGATCTAGTGAGTCCCAGGCTGTGTGGGTATGTGAACGAGTGAGTCCCTGGCTGTGTGTGTGTGTGAGTCAGTCCCAGGCTGTGTGTGTGTATGAACGAGTGAGTCCCAGGCTGTGTGTGTGTGTGTGAGATTCAGTCCCAGGCTGTGTGTGTGTGTGAGTCAGTGAGTCAGTCCCAGGCTGTGTGTATGTATGAGTCAGTGAGTCAGTCCCAGGCTGTCTGTGTGTGTGAGTCAGTCCCAGGCCATGTGTGTGTGTGTGTTTCAGTGAGTGAATCCCAGGCTGTGTGTGTGAGTCAGTCCCAAGGTGTGTGTGTGTGTGTGTGTGTGTGAGATTCCGTCCCAGGCTGTGTGTGTGTTTGAGCGAGCGAGTGAGTGAGTGAATCGCAGGCTGTGTGTGCTTGAGCGAGTGAGTCCCAGGCTGCGTGTGTGCGTGAGCTAGTGAGTCCCAGGCTGTGTGTGTGCGTGAGCTCGTGAGTCCCAGGCTGTGTGTGTGTGTGATTCAGTCCCAGACTGTGTGTGTGTTTGAGCGAGCGAGTGAGTGAGTGAGTCCCAGGCTGTGTGTGTGCTTGAGCGAGTGAGTCCCAGGCTGCGTGTGTGCGTGAGCTCGTGAGTCCCAGGCTGTGTGTGTGTGTGTGTGAACGGGTGAGTCCCAGGATGTGTGTTTGTGAGTCAGTCCCTGACTGTGTGTTTGAGAGAGTCAGTGAGTCAGTCCCAGGCTGTGTGTGTGTGTGCGTGAGTGAGTCCCAGGCTGTGTGTGTGCTTGAGCGAGTGAGTCCCAGGCTGCGTGTGTGCGTGAGCTAATGAGTCCCAGGCTGTGTGTGTGTGTGTGTGTGTGTGTGCGAGTGAGTCCCAGGCTGTGTGTGTGTGTGAGCGAGTGAGTCGCAGGCTATGTGTGTGTTAGTCAGTCCCAGGCTCTGTG
>NW_028270174.1:52904294-52911794 GCF_037043375.1 Chiloscyllium plagiosum
TGTGTGTGTGTGTGTGTGTGTGTGTGTGTTTGTGCGTGTGTGTGTGTGTGTGTGTGTGTGTGTCCCAGGCTGTGTGTGCTTGAGTCAGTCCCAGACTCTGTGTGTGGGGGTCAGAGAGTCAGTCCCAGGCTGTGTGTGTGTGTGAGTCAGTCCCAGGCTCTGTGTGTGTGTGTCAGTGAGTCAATCCCAGGCTGTGTGTGTGTGTGTGTGTGTGAGTTAGTGAGTCATTCCCAGGCTGAGTGTGTGTGAGTGTCATTGAGTCAGTCCCAGGCTTTGTGTGTGTGTGAGCGAGTCACTCCCAGGCTGTGTGTGTGTATGAACGAGTGAGTCCCAGGCTGCGCGTGTGTGTGTGTGTGTGTGATTCAGTCCCAGGCTGTGTGTGTGTTTGAGCGAGCGAGTGAGTGAGTGAGTCCCAGGCTGTGTGTGCTTGAGCGAGTGAGTCCCAGGTTTAGATTAGATTAGATTACATTACAGTGTGGAAACAGGCCCTTCGGCCCAACAAGTCCACACCGACCCGCCGAAGCGAAACCCACCCCATACCCCTACATTTACCCCTTACCTAACACTACGGGCAATTTAGCATGGGCAATTCACCTGACCCTGCACATCTTTTGGACTGTGGGAGGAAACCGGAGCACCCGGAGGAAACCCACGCAGACACGGGGAGAACGTGCAAACTCCACACAGTCAGTCGCCTGAGGCGGGAATTGAACCCGGGTCTCAGGCGCTGTGAGGCAGCAGTGCTAACCACTGTGCCACCGTGCCACACAGCCTGGGACTGACTCGCCCACGCACACACACAGCCTGGGACTGACTCACACATCACAGCCTGGGACTCACTCACGCACGCACACACACACACAGCCTGGGACTGACTCACTGACTCTCTCACACACACAGTCTGGGACTGACTCACAAACACACATCCTGAGTGTGTTGCGTGTGTGCGTGAGCTAGTGAGTTCCAGGCTGTGTGTGTGTGAGTCAGTCCCACAGTCCCAAGCTCTGTGTGTGTGTGTGCGTGTGTGTGTGTCAGTGAGTCTGTCCCAGGCTGTGTGTGTGTGTGTGTGTGTGTGTGTGTGTGTGAGTTAGTGAGTCATTCCCAGGCTGAGTGTGTGTGAGTGTCATTGAGTCAGTCCCAGGCTTTGTGTGTGTGTGAGCGAGTCACTCCCAGGCTGTGTGTGTGTGTGTGAACGGGTGAGTCCCAGGACGTGTGTTTGTGAGTCAGTCCCTGACTGTGTGTTTGAGAGAGTCAGTGAGTCAGTCCCAGGCTGTGTGTGTGTGTGCGTGAGTGAGTCCCAGGCTGTGTGTGTGCTTGAGCGAGTGAGTCCCAGGCTGCGTGTGTGCGTGAGCTAGTGAGTCCCAGGCTGTGTGTGTGTGTGTGTGTGTGCGAGTGAGTCCCAGGCTGTGTGTGTGTGTGAGCGAGTGAGTGAGTGAGTGAGTCCCAGGCTGTGTGTGCTTGAGCGAATGAGTCCCAGGCTACGTGTGTGCGTGAGCTAGTGAGTCCCAGGCTGTGTGTGTGTGATTCAGTCCCAGGCTGTGTGTGTGTTTGAGCGAGCGAGTGAGTGAGTGAGTCCCAGGCTGTGTGTGTGCTTGAGCGAGTGAGTCTCAGGCTGCGTGTGTGCGTGAGCTAGTGAGTCCCAAGCTGTGTGTGTGTGTGTGAACGGGTGAGACTCAGGATGTGTGTTTGTGAGTCAGTCCCAGACTGTGTGTGTGAGAGAGTCAGTGAGTCAGTCCCAGGCTGTGTGTGTGTGTGTGTGCGTGAGTGAGTCCCAGGCTGTGATGTGTGAGTCAGTCCCAGGCTGTGTGTGTGCGTGGGCGAGTCAGTCCCAGGCTGTGTGTGTGTTTGAGCGAGTGAGTCCCAGGCTGTGTGTGTGTGTGTGTGTGTGTGTGTGTGTGTGTGTGTGTGTGTGTCTGTGAGTGAGCGAGTGAGTCCCAGGGTGTGTGTGTGTGTGTGGGCGAGTGAGTCCCAGGCTGTGCGTGTGCGTGAGCGAGTGAGTCACAGGCTGTGTGTGTGTTTGAGCGAGTGAGTCCCAGGCTGTGTGTGTGTGTGTGTCTGTGAGTGAGCCCCAGGGTGTGTGTGTGTGTGTGTGTGTGTGTGTGTGTGTGTGTGTGTCCCAGGCTGTGTGTGCTTGAGTCAGTCCCAGACTCTGTGTGTGTGTGCGTGTGTGTGTGTCAGTGAGTCTGTCCCAGGCTGTGTGTGTGTGTGTGTGTGTGTGTGTGTTAGTGAGTCATTCCCAGGCTGAGTGTGTGTGAGTGTCATTGAGTCAGTCCCAGGCTTTGTGTGTGTGTGAGCGAGTCACTCCCAGGCTGTGTGTGTGTATGAACGAGTGAGTCCCAGGCTGCGCGTGTGTGTGATTCAGTCCCAGGCTGTGTGTGTGTGTGTGAGTCAGTGAGTCCGTCCCACACTGTGTGTGTGTGAGTCAGTGAGTCAGTCCCAGGCTGTGTGTATGTATGAGTCAGTGAGTCAGTCCCAGGCTGTGTGTGTGTGTGAGTCAGTCCCAGGCTGTGTGTGTGTGTGAGTGAGTGAGTCACAGGCTATGTGTGTGTTAGTCAGTCCTAGACTCTGTGTGTGGGGGTCAGAGAGTCAGTCCCAGGCTGTGTGTGTGTGTGAGTCAGTCCCAGGCTCTGTGTGTGTGTGTCAGTGAGTCAATCCCAGGCTGTGTGTGTGTGAGTTAGTGAGTCATTCCCAGGCTGAGTGTGTGTGAGTGTCATTGAGTCACTCCCAGGCTGTGTGTGTGTATGAACGAGTGAGTCCCAGGCTGCGCGTGTGTGTGTGTGTGTGTGTGATTCAGTCCCAGGCTGTGTGTGTGTTTGAGCGAGCGAGTGAGTGAGTGAGTCCCAGGCTGTGTGTGCTTGAGCGAGTGAGTCCCAGGTTTAGATTAGATTAGATTACATTACAGTGTGGAAACAGGCCCTTCGGCCCAACAAGTCCACACCGACCCGCCGAAGCGAAACCCACCCCATACCCCTACATTTACCCCTTACCTAACACTACGGGCAATTTAGCATGGGCAATTCACCTGACCCTGCACATCTTTTGGACTGTGGGAGGAAACCGGAGCACCCGGAGGAAACCCACGCAGACACGGGGAGAACGTGCAAACTCCACACAGTCAGTCGCCTGAGGCGGGAATTGAACCCGGGTCTCAGGCGCTGTGAGGCAGCAGTGCTAACCACTGTGCCACCGTGCCACACAGCCTGGGACTGACTCGCCCACGCACACACACAGCCTGGGACTGACTCACACATCACAGCCTGGGACTCACTCATGCATGCACACACACACACAGCCTGGGACTGACTCACTGACTCTCTCACACACACAGTCTGGGACTGACTCACAAACACACATCCTGAGTGTGTTGCGTGTGTGCGTGAGCTAGTGAGTTCCAGGCTGTGTGTGTGTGAGTCAGTCCCACAGTCCCAAGCTCTGTGTGTGTGTGTGTGTGTGTCAGTGAGTCTGTCCCAGGCTGTGTGTGTGTGTGTGTGTGTGTGTGTGTGTGTGTGAGTTAGTGAGTCATTCCCAGGCTGAGTGTGTGTGAGTGTCATTGAGTCAGTCCCAGGCTTTGTGTGTGTGTGAGCGAGTCACTCCCAGGCTGTGTGTGTGTATGAACGAGTGAGTCCCAGGCTGCGCGTGTGTGTGTGATTCAGTCCCAGGCTCTGTGTGTGTGTGTGTGAGTTCAGTGAGTCCGTCCCACACTGTGTGTGTGTGAGTCAGTGAGTCAGTCCCAGGCTGTGTGTGTGTGTGAGTCAGTCCCAGGCTGTGTGTGTGTGTGTGAGCGAGTGAGTCACAGGCTGTGTGTGTGTGTGAGCGAGTGAGTCGCAGGCTATGTGTGTGTTAGTCAGTCCCAGACTCTGTGTGTGGGGGTCAGAGAGTCAGTCCCAGGCTGTGTGTGTGTGTGTGAGTGAGTCCCAGGCTGTGTGTGTGTGAGTCAGTCCCAGGCTCTGTGTGTGTGTGTCAGTGAGTCAATCCCAGGCTGTGTGTGTGTGTGTGTGTGTGTGAGTTAGTGAGTCATTCCCAGGCTGAGTGTGTGTGAGTGTCATTGAGTCAGTCCCAGGCTTTGTGTGTGTGTGAGCGAGTCACTCCCAGGCTGTGTGTGTGTATGAACGAGTGAGACCCAGGCTGCGCGTGTGTGTGTGTGTGTGATTCAGTCCCAGGCTGTGTGTGTGTTTGAGCGAGCGAGTGAGTGAGTGAGTCCCAGGCTGTGTGTGCTTGAGCGAGTGAGTCCCAGGCTGCGTGTGTGCGTGAGCTAGTGAGTTCCAGGCTGTGTGTGTGTGAGTCAGTCCCACAGTCCCAAGCTCTGTGTGTGTGTGTGTGTGTGTGTGTGTGTGTCAGTGAGTCTGTCTCAGGCTGTGTGTGTGTCTGTGTGTGTGTGAGTTATTGAGTCATTCCCAGGCTGTGTGTGTGTGAGTGTCATTGAGTCAGTCCCAGGCTTTGTGTGTGTGTGAGCGAGTCACTCCCAGGCTGTGTGTGTGTATGAACGAGTGAGTCCCAGGCTGTGCGCGTGTGTGTGTGTGTGTGTGTGTGTGATTCAGTCCCAGTCTGTGTGTGTGTGTGTGAGTCAGTGAGTCCGTCCCACACTGTGTGTGTGTGAGGTAGTGAGTCAGTCCCAGGCTGTGTGTATGTATGAGTCAGTGAGTCAGTCCCAGGCTGTGTGTGTGTGTGAGTCAGTCCCAGGCTGTGTGTGTGTGTGAGTGAGTGAGTCACAGGCTGTGTGTGTGTGTGAGCGAGTGAGTCGCAGGCTATGTGTGTGTTAGTCAGTCCCAGACTCTGTGTGTGGGGGTCAGAGAGTCAGTCCCAGGCTGTGTGTGTGTGTGAGTGAGTCCCAGGCTGTGTGTGTGTGAGTCAGTCCCAGGCTCTGTGTGTGTGTGTCAGTGAGTCAATCCCAGGCTGTGTGTGTGTGTGTGTGTGTGAGTTAGTGAGTCATTCCCAGGCTGAGTGTGTGTGAGTGTCATTGAGTCAGTCCCAGGCTTTGTGTGTGTGTGAGCGAGTCACTCCCAGGCTGTGTGTGTGTATGAACGAGTGAGTCCCAGGCTGCGCGTGTGTGTGTGTGTGTGTGTGATTCAGTCCCAGGCTGTGTGTGTGTTTGAGCGAGCGAGTGAGTGAGTGAGTCCCAGGCTGTGTGTGCTTGAGTGAGTGAGTCCCAGGTTGCGTGTGTGCGTGAGCTAGTGAGTTCCAGGCTGTGTGTGTGTGAGTCAGTCCCACAGTCCCAAGCTCTGTGTGTGTGTGTGTGTGTCAGTGAGTCAGTCCCAGGCTGTGTGTGTGTCTGTGTGTGTGTGAGTTATTGAGTCATTCCCAGGCTGTGTGTGTGTGTGTCATTGAGTCAGTCCCAGGCTTTGTGTGTGTGTGAGCGAGTCACTCCCAGGCTGTGTGTGTGTATGAATGAGTGAGTCCCAGGCTGTGTGTGTGTGTGTGTGTGTGTGATTCAGTCCCAGGCTGTGTGTGTGTTTCAGCGAGCGAGTGAGTGGGTGAGTGAGTCCCAGGCTGTGTGTGCTTGAGCGAGTGAGTCCCAGGCTGCGTGTGTGCGTGAGCTAGTGAGTTCCAGGCTGTGTGTGTGTGAGTCAGTCCCACAGTCCCAAGCTCTGTGTGTGTGTGTGTGTGTCAGTGAGTCAGTCCCAGGCTGTGTGTGTGTCTGTGTGTGTGTGAGTTATTGAGTCATTCCCAGGCTGTGTGTGTGTGGGTGTCATTGAGTCAGTCCCAGGCTTTGTGTGTGTGTGAGCGAGTCACTCCCAGGCTGTGTGTGTGTCTGAATGAGTGAGTCCCAGGCTGTGTGTGTGTGTGTGTGTGTGTGATTCAGTCCCAGGCTGTGTGTGTGTTTGAGCGAGCGAGTGAGTGGGTGAGTGAGTCCCAGGCTTTGTGTGCTTGAGCGAGTGAGTCCCAGGCTGCGTGTGTTCGTGAGCGAGTGAGTCCCAGGCTGTGTGTGTGCATGAGCGAGTGAGTCGCAGGCTATGTGTGTGTTAGTCCCAGACTGTGTGTGTGAGAGAGTCAGTGTGTCAGTCCCAGGCTGTGTCTGTGTGTGCGTGCGTGAGTGAGTCAATGGCTGTGTGTGTGTGAGTCAGTCCTAGGCTGTGTGTGTGTGTGTGAGTCTGTGAGTCAGTCCCAGGCTTTGTGTGTGTGTGATCTAGTGAGTCCCAAGCTGTGTGTGTGTGTGAACGAGTGAGTCCCAGGCTGTGTGTGTGTGTGTGAGTCAGTCCCAGGCTGTGTGTGTGTGTGAGTGAGCGCGTGAGTCCCAGGCTGTGTGTATGTGTGTTTGTGAGTGAGTGAGTCCCAGGCTGTGTGTGTGTGTGTGTGTGTGTGTGTGAGTTTGTACCAGGCAGTGTGAATCAGTGAATCATTCACAGGCTGTGTGTGTGTGACTCATTATCAGGCTGTGAGAGTCAGAGAGTCTATCCCAGGCTGTGTGACTCGTGAGTCAGTCCAATGCTGTGTGTGTCTGTGTCTGTGTCTGTGTCTGTGTCTGTGTGTGTATGTCAGCGAGTCAGTCCCAGTCTCATAGTGTGTGTGTCAGTAAGTCAGTCCCAGGCTGTGTATGTGTGTGTTGGTCAGTGATTCAGTCCCAGGCTGTGTGTGTGTGTGAGAGCGAGTGAGTCGCAGGCTATGTGTGTGTTAGTCAGTCCCAGGCTCTGTGTGTGTGTGGTGTGTCAGTGAGTCAGTCCCAGGCTGTGTGTGTGGTGTGTCATTGAGTCAGTCCCAGGCTGAGTGTGTGTGAGTGCCATTGAGTCAGTCCCAGGCTTTGTGTGTGTGTGAGCGAGTCACTCCCAGGCTGTGTTTGTGTATGAACGAGTGAGTCCCCGGCTGCGTGAGTGCGTGTGTGTGTGTGTGTGTGTGATTCAGTCCCAGGCTGTGTGTGTGTTTGAGCGAGCGAGTGAGTGAGTGAGTCCCAGGCTGTGTGTGCTTGAGCGAATGAGTCCCAGGCTACGTGTGTGCGTGAGCTAGTGAGTCCCAGGCTGTGTGTGTGTGATTCAGTCCCAGGCTGTGTGTGTATTTGAGCGAGCGAGTGAGTGAGTGAGTCCCAGGCTGTGTGTGTGCTTGAGCGAGTGAGTCTCAGGCTGCGTGTGTGCGTGAGCTAGTGAGTCCCAAGCTGTGTGTGTGTGTGTGAACGGGTGAGACTCAGGATGTGTGTTTGTGAGTCAGTCCCAGACTGTGTGTGTGAGAGAGTCAGTGAGTCAGTCCCAGGCTGTGTGTGTGTGTGCGTGCGTGAGTGAGTCCCAGGCTGTGATGTGTGAGTCAGTCCCAGGCTGTGTGTGTGCGTGGGCGAGTCAGTCCCAGGCTGTGTGTGTGTTTGAGCGAGTGAGTCCCAGGCTGTGTGTGTGTGTGTGTCTGTGAGTGAGCGAGTGAGTCCCAGGGTGTGTGTGTGTGTGTGTGGGCGAGTGAGTCCAAGGCTGTGTGTGTGCGTGAGCGAGTGAGTCGCAGGCTGTGTGTGTGTTTGAGCGAGGGAGTCCCAGGCTGTGTGTGTGTGTGTGTGTCTGTGAGTGAGCCCCAGGGTGTGTGTGTGTG